>NW_021319772.1:79334-84269 GCF_001605985.2 Dendrobium catenatum | reverse complement strand
TATACAAGCATTCTATACTATTTTAAATGCTATATACAAGTATTATACACATTATGAACATATATATACATGCTATGTACAAGCATTATACAAACTATTCATAAGTACTATACTCACTGAATAAGTTTATATGCACTATGTACAAGTTTATACAAGTTATATATAAGCATTACACATGTAATATACAAGCATTATACATGCTATATAAAAGTATTATACATACTAAGAATAAATTTATACAAGCATTATGCATACTATATAGAAGTTTATACACGCTATCAATAAATAATATAAACACTATGTACAAGTTTATACACGCTTTGTACAAGCATTATACATATTATGTATAAGTTTGTATGCACTATGTATAAGCATTATAAATACTATGTATAAGTTTTATACACACTATAAATAAGTTTTACACGCAATATACAAGTATTATACACACTATGTACACGTTTATACACGACATGAAAGGCATTTTACACACTATAAATAAGAATTATACATACTATGTATAAGTTTATACATGCTTTATTTAAATATTATACACACTATGTATATTATATGTATAAGTATTATACACACTTTGTACAAGTTTATACATGATATGTACAAGTATTATATATTAATTATACAAGTTTATACATGCTATGTATAATCATTTTACACACTATATACATGTTTGTACATGCTATATATAAGTAATATACATAATATGTATAAGTTTATACATGCAATGTATAAGTTTATACACACTATATATAAGTTTATAAATACTATGTACATGTATTATATATACTATGTATATGTTTGTAAACACTATATAAGCATTATAAAAATTATATGCAAGTTTGTACATGCTATGTACAAGTATTATACATACTATGTATAAGTTTATATAAATATTATAGATGCTGTAAACACTATATAAGCATTATACACTATGTATATATTTGTAAACACTATATAAGCATTATAAAAATTATATGCAAGTTTGTATATGCTATGTACAAGTATTATACACACTATGTACAAGTATTATACACACTATGCATGTTATGTACAAAGGATTATACACACTATATATAAGTTTATATATGCTATATATATAATTTTTACATACTATATACAAGTTTATACATGCTATGTATTAGGCATATTATTTATAAATGTTATATACATAATTTTTATACACTATGTGTAAGTTTATACATGTTATGTACACGTATTATACATGCGATGTATAAGTATTATACACACTATATATAAGTTTATTCAAATATTGTATATGTTATATACAAGTTTATAGATGCTATGGATAAGCATTATACACATTATGTATAAGTTTATAACTTTATGTACAAGCATTATACAAACTATTTACACGTTATATATTTGCATTGCACACATTATATATATGAATTATACACTTTATATATAATTTTATACAAGCATTTTATACTATGTTTAATGCTATATACAAGTATTGTACACACTATGTATATATTTATACATTCTATGTAAAAGCATTATACATAATATTAATAAGTATTATACACTCTGAATAGGTTTATATACACTATGTACAAGTTTATACAAGCTATATATAAGCATTGTAAATGCTATATACAATCATTATGCATGTTATATAAAAGTACTATACACACTATGTATAAGTTTATACAAGCATTTTGCATAATATATAAAATTTTATACACTCTATCTATAAATAATATACACACTATATACAAGTTCATACACGCTATGTACGAGCATTAAACATATTATGTATATATTTGTACACACTGTGTAAGTATTATAAATATTATGTACAAGTTATACATAGTTATGTGCATAGCATTTTGAAACTTATACATAGTATGTATAAACCTTATACATAGCATGTAAAAACTTGCACATAGTGTGTAAAAATTTTATATATAGCGTTTAAAAATGTATAAATGATGTGTATAATCCTTATACATAGTATGTATAAACTTGTACATAGTATACAAAAACTTATTCATAATTTATATAATCCTTATACATAGTGTATATAAACTTATACATAGTTTTAATATTGCATGTATATAGCATGTGTATAATGTTTGAATAAACTTGTACATAGTGTGTATAATTCTTGTATACAGTGTGTATAATGCTTATACATAAAATGTATAAACTTGTACATAGTGTGAAAAATATGAGTATAAACTTGTACATAGCATCTATAATACTTGAATAAAGTTATACATAGTATATATAATACTTGTATATAGCATTTACAAACTTGTACATTATTTTTATAATGCTAATATAAAGTTTTTACAAACATATACATAGTGAGTATAATGCTTGTACATATCATGTATAAACTTTTACATTGCGTGTATTAACTTGTACATAGTGTGTAAAATACTTGTACATAGCATGTACAAACTTGTATATATTATGTAAAATGCTTCTACATAACATGTATACACTTTTATAATTCATATATAATGCTTGTACATAGCTTGTATAAACTTATACATATTGTGTATAATACTTATACGTACCATATACACATTGTGTATAATACTTATATATAGCGTGTATAAACTTATACATAATGTATATAATTCTTATTTATAGTGTGTAAAATGCTTGTAAATATCGTGTATAATCTTGTACATGGTGTGCATAATACATATATGTTGCATGTAAAATTTATACATAATGAGTATAAAACTTGTACATAATATTTATAATGCTTATTCATAGTGTGTACAAACTTATACATAATATATATAATTCTTGTATATAGTGTGTATAAACTTGTACATAGTGTGTATAATGCTTGTATATAGCATGTACAAACTTGTACATAGTGTGTAAAATGCTTGTACATAATGTGTATAAACTTTTATAATTCATATTTAATGCTTGTACATATCATGTATTAACTTACATATATTGTGTATAATACTTATACATACCATATATATAGTGTGTATAATGCTTATATATAGCGTGTATAAATATATACATAGTGTGTATAATTCTTATTTATAGTGTGTAAAAGTGCTTGTACATATCGTAAATAAACTTTTATATAGTATGTATAATACTTGTATGTTACATGTAAAACTTGTACATAATATGTATATAACTTGTACATAGTGTGTGTATAAAGTGTATATATTATTTATAAATAGCGTGTATAAACTTCTACATATTATGCATAATACTTGTATAAACAAATACATAGTGTGTATATTACTTTTATATAGCATGTATAATGTATGTATATAGCATGTACAATGCTTATATATAGCATGTATAAACTTGAACATAGTATATATAAACTTATTCAAAGTGTATAATTCTTATGAATAGTATATATAATGCTTGTATATAGCGTATTTAAATATATATATAATGTGTATAATACTTGTATATATAATTGAATATAGTGTAAAATGATTGTATAAACTTATATATAATGTGTATAATTCATTTATACTGTGTGTGTAATGCTCGTATATAGCGTGTACATACTGTGTATAATACTTCTACCTAACATGTATAAACTTATACATAATGTGTAAATTGCATATATATAGCATCTAAAAACTTGTACCTAACATGTATAAAGTTTGTATAAACTTGTACATGGTGTGTATAATAGTTGTACATAGCATTTATAATACTTTTACATAGCGTGTATAAACTTGCACATAGTTTGTAAAAATTATGTATATAGCATTTATAAATTTATACATGATATGTATAAGCCTTATATATAACATGTATAAATTTGCTCATAGTGTCTAAAAAATATGTATATATAGTGTATAAATGTATACATGGTGTTTATAATTCTTATACATAGCCTGTATATCTTATAAATAATGATCATAAACATACTCATAGTTTGTATAATTCTTATACATAGCGTGTATAAACTTATACATAGTCTACATAATGCTTGTATATAGTGTGTGTATAAGGTTTGAAAAAACTTATACATAGTGTGTATAATGCTTGTAAATAGTGTATATAATGCTTATACATAGAATGCATAAACTTGTATATAGTGTGTATAATGTTTGTATAAACTTGTACATTATGGATATAATGCTTCTACAAAGCATCTATAATAGTGTGTATACTGCTTATATATAGTGTTTATAAACTTATACATATTGTGTATAATGCTTGTACATAGTATGTATAAACTTGTATATAGTGTGTATAAACTTGTACATTACGTGTATAAACTTGTACATAGTGTGTATAAACCTTTACATATCATGTATAAACTTGTACACAGTATGTAAAATGCTTGTACATAGCGTGCTTAGATTTGTATAATTCATGTATAAACTTGTACATAATGTGTATAATACTTATACATACCATGTACATAGTGTGTAAAATACTTATATATAACGTGTATAAACTTAAACATAGTGTGTATAATTCCTATTTATAGTTTGTAAAATGCTTGTACATATCATGTATAAACTTGTACATAGTGTGTATAATACTTATATATTGCATGTTAAACTTGTATATAGTGTGTAGAAAACTTGTACATAGTATTTATAATGCCTATACATAATGTGTACAAACTTATACATAATATATATAATGCTTGTACATTGAGTATATAAACTTATACATAGTGTGTATTACTTATCGATAGCGTGTAAAAACTTCTACATAGTATGCATAATACTTGTATAAACTTATATGTAATGTATATAATACTTTTATATAGCGTGTATAATGCTTGTATATTATATGTAAAATTATTATATATAGCTTTTATAAACTTGTACATAGTGTATATAAACTTATTCAGAGTGTATAATACTTATGAATATTATATATAATATTTGTATATAGCATGTATAAATATGCACATAGTGTGTATAACACTTGTAT
>NW_021319772.1:45223-79234 GCF_001605985.2 Dendrobium catenatum | reverse complement strand
GTATTTAAATATATACATAATGTGTATAAAACTTGTATATATAATTGAATATAGTGTAAAATGATTGTATAAACTTATATATAATGTGTATAATTCATTTATATTGTGTGTGTAATGCTCGTATATAGCATGTACATACTGTGTATAATACTTCTACCTAACATGTATAAACTTATACATAATGTGTAAATTGCATATACATAACATCTAAAAACTTGTATCTAACATGTATAAAGTTTGTATAAACTTGTACATGGTGTGTATAATAGTTGTACATAGCATTTATAATACTTTTACATAGCGTGTATAAACTTGCACATAGTTTGTAAAAATTATGTATATAGCATTTATAAATTTATACATGATATGTATAAGCCTTATATATAACATGTATAAAGTTTGTATAAACTTGTATATTGTGGATATAATGCTTCTACATAGCATCTATAATAGTGTGTATAATGCTTATACACTATATATAATGCTTATATATAGTGTTTATAAACTTATACATATTGTGTATAATGCTTGTACATAGCATGTATAAACTTGTATATAGTGTGTATAAACTTGTACATTATGTGTATAAACTTGTACATAGTATGTATAAATCATTACATAGCATGTATAAACTTGTACACAGTATGTAAAATGATTGTATATAGCGTGCTTAAACTTGTATAATTCATGAATAATGACTATTCATTGCATGTATAAACTTGTACATAATGTGTATAATACTTATACATACCATGTACATAGTGTGTAAAATACTTATATATAGCGTGTATAAACTTAAATAAAGTGTGTATAATTCCTATTTATAGTTTGTAAAATGCTTGTACATATCATGTATAAACTTGTACATAGTGTGTATAATACTTATATATTGCATGTTAAACTTGTACATAATGTGTAGAAAAATTGTACATAGTATTTATAATGCCTATACATAATGTGTACAAACTTATACATAATATATATAATGCTTGTACATTGCGTATATAAACTTATACATAATGTGTATTACTTATCGATAGCGTGTAAAAACTTCTACATAGTATGCATAATAATTGTATAAACTTATATGTAATGTGTATAATACTTTAATATAGCGTGTATAATGCTTGTATATTATATGTAAAATAATTATGTATAGCTTTTATAAACTTGTACATAGTGTATATAAACTTATTCAGAGTGTATAATACTTATGAATATTATATATAATGTTTATATATAGCATGTATAAATATGCACATAATGTGTATAACACTTGTATATAGCATTAAACGTAGTGTAGAATGCTTATATAGAGATATATATAATATGTATAATTCATAAATATAGTGTGTGCAAAGCTCGTATATAATATGTACATAGTGTGTATAATGCTTATACATAATATGTATAATATTTATACATAGCATGTAAAACCTTATACGTAACATGTACACTATTTGTATAAACTTGCACATAGTTTATAAAAATTATATATATAACATTTATAAACTTATGCATAGTATGTATAAGTCTTATAAATAGAATGTATACACTTATACATAGTGTTTAAAAATTTTGTATATAGCATGTATAAACTTATACATTGTATGTATAATTCTTATATATACTGTATAAACTTCTACAAAATATTCATAAATTTATTCATAGTTTGTATAATTCTTATACATAGCATGTATAAACTTGTACGTAGTCTATATAATATATTTATATAGCGTCTGTATAATGTTTGAATAAACTTATACATAGTGTGTATAATGCTTGTAAATAATGTGTATAATACTTATACATAAAATGTATAAACTTGTTTATAGTGTGTATAATGTTTATACATAGCATTTATAATACTTGTATAAACTTATACATAGTATGCATAATGCTTGAATATAGCATGTATAAACATGTATATAGTGTGTTTAAACTTATATATCATATGTATAAACTGATACATAGTGTGTATAATATTTATACATAGCATGTACAAACTTGTGCATAGTATATAAAATGCTTGTACATAGCATGTATAAACATTTATAATTCATGTAAAATGATTATAAATAGTATGTATAAACACTTATACATACCAAGTTCATAGTGGTTATAATGTTTATATATTACGTGTATAAACTTATACATATAGTGTATAATTCTTATTTATAGTGTCTAAAATACTTGTACATATTATGTATAATACTTGTATATTGCATGTAAAACTTATATATAGTGTGCATAAAACTTATACATAGTATTTATAATACTTATACATAGTGTGTACAAACTTATACATAATATGTATAATGCTTGTACATAATGTGCGTATTATTTATCAATAGCATGTATAATCTTCTATAAAGTATGCATAATGCTTGTATAAACTTATACGTACTGTATATAATACTTTTTTATAGCATGTATAAAATTATACATAGTGTGTATAATACTTATATATACCATATACATAGTGTGTTTAAGACTTATTTATAGCGTGTATAAACTTATACATTTTGTGTATAATTCTTATTAATAGTGTGTAAAATGCTTATACATATCGTGTATAAACTTATAGATAGTGTGTATAATATTTGTATATTGTATGTAAAACTTATACATAATATATATAAAACTTATACATAGTATTTATAATGCTTGTATATAGTGTGCAAAAACTTTTACATAATATGTATAATGCTTGCACATAGTGTGCATTAACTTGTATATGGTATGTATATTTTTTATAGATAGCATGTATAAACTTCTATATAGTATGCATAATGCTTATATAAACTTGTACATTTTGTGTATAATTATTGTACCTAGCATCGTAAATACTTGTAAAAACTTATATATAGTATTTATAATGTTTGTACATAGCATGTACAAACTTGTACATTATTTTTATAATGCTTATATATAATGTTTACAAACATATACATTGTGTGTGTAAAATTTGTACGTAGCATGTATAAAATTGTATATAGTGTGAATTAACTTGTACATTAGGTGTATAAACTTGTATATAGTGTATATAATACTTGTATATAACATATATAAACTTATACATAGTATGTAAAATGCTTGTACATACCGTGTATAAACCTGTATAATTCATGTGTAATATTTGTATATAGCATGAATAGACTTATACATAGTTTGTATAATACTTAAACTTAACATGTATGTAGTGTGTATAATGCTTACATATAGCGTGCATAAACTTATGCATAGTGTGTATAATTCTTATTTATAGTGTATAAAATGCTTGTACATATCGTGTATAAATGTGTACATAGTATGTATAATTCTTATATATTGCATGTAAAACTTATACATATTGTATATAATACTTATATATTACATGTAAAACTTGTACATCATATGTATAAAATATGTACATACTATCTATAATGCTTATACAAAGTGTGTACAAACTTATACACAATATATATAAAGTTTTTACATAGTGTGTATAAAATTGTACATATTATGTATATTATTTATAGATAGCATGCATAAACTTCTACATAGTATGCATAATGCTTTTATCAAATTATACGTAGTGTGTATAAAACATTTATATAATGTGTATAATACTTGTATATAGCATGTATAATGCTTATATATAGCTTGTATAAACTTATATATAATGTATATAAAATTATTCATAGTGTATAATTCTTATGAATAGTATGTATAATACTTATATATAGCGTATATAAATTTGTACATAGTATGTATAATGCTTGTATATAGCATTGAACATAGTGTGGAATGCTTGTATAAACTTTTATATAATATATATAATGCATGTACATAGTGTATGCAATGGTAATATATAGCGTGTACATAGTGTATATAATGCTTGTATATAACTTGTATAAACTTATATATAATATGTATAATGCTTATACATAGCATGTATAAACTTGTACCTAACATATACATTATATGTATTAACTTGTACATAGTGTGTATAATATTATTACATAGCATGTATAATGCTTGTACATTATGTGTATAAACTTGCATATAGTGGGTAAAAATTATGTATGTAGTGTTTTTAAACTTATACATATCTTGTATAAGTTTGCACATAATGTGTAAAAATTATTTGTATATCGTGTATAAACTTATACATGGTGTGCATAATCCTCATACCTAGAGTGTATAAACTTGTACATAATGTGCATAAACTTATTCGTAATTTATATAATCTTTATACATAGCGTGTATAAACTTATACATAATCTGTATAATGCTAGTATATAGCGTATGTATAATGTTTGAATAAACTTGTACATAGTGTGTATAATGGTTGTAAATAGTGTGTATATTACTTGTATATAAAATATATAAACTTGTACATAGTGTTTATAAAACTTATAAATAACATGTATAAACTTGTATATAGTGTGTATAAATTTATACATTACATGTATAAACTTATACATAGTGTGTATTATATTTATACATAGCATATAAAAACTTATATATAGTGTGTATAAACTTGTACATTATATGTATAAACTTATACATAGTGTGTATAAAACTTGTACATAGCATGTAAAAACTTATACATAGTGTATAAAATGCTTGTTCATAGCTTGTATAAACTTGTAGATACTATGAGCTAGTTATGTACAAGTTTATACATACTATGTATTAGCATTATACATATTATGCATAACTTTATATATATTTTGTACAAGTATTATACACACTATGTACATGCTATATACGAGTATTACACACACTATATACATGAATTATATATATTATATATAAGTTATACAAGCATTTTACACTACGCTCAATGCTATATATAAGTATTATACACTTTATATACATATTTATACAAGCTATGTACAAGCATTATACACACTATTTATAAGTATTATACACTCTGAATAAATTTATATACACTATGTACAAGTTTATACAAGCTTTATATAAGCATTGTACATGCTAATACAAGCATTATACACGCTATATAAAAGTATTATACTCACTACGTATAAGTTTGTATAAATATTATGCATACTATGTAGAAGTTTATACACAGTATCTATAAATTATATATACACTATGTACAAGTTTACACATGTTATGTACCAGCATTATAAATATTATTTATAAAATTGTACACACTATCTATAAGTTTTATAAATAGTATGTACAAGTTTTATACACACTATGTACAAGTTTAACATGCAACATACATGTATTATACATACTATTTATAAGTTTATACACGATATGGACAAGCATTTTACACACTATAAATAAGAATTGTACACACTATGTTTAAGTTTATACACGCTATATATAAGAATTATACACACTATATACATGGTATATATATGTATTATACATACTATGTACAAGTTTATACAAGCTATGTGCAATCATTATACATGAAATATACAAATTTATACATGGTATGTATAAGCATTTTACACACTTTGTATAAGTATTATACACACTATGTATAAGTTTATATGCGTAATGTATAATTTTATACACACTATATACAAGTTTATATAAGCTATGTACAAGCATTATACAAACTATTTATATATTTTTAAACACTATATATATGTATTATAAAAACTATGTATAAGATTGTATAGGCTATATACAAGCATTATACACATTATGTATAAATTCATACAAGTATTATAGATGCTATGTACAAATATTATACACACTGTGTACAAATTTATACAAGAATTATACACACTATGTATAAGTTTATAAATTATATGTATTAGTATTATACACACTATTTACAAGAATTATACACACAATATATAAGTTTATTCAAATATTATACACATGCTATGTACAAGCATTATATAGACTATGTATAAGTTTGTACATGCTATGTATAAGGATTATATAAACTATGAACAAGCTTATGCATGTTATGTATATGTTTATACACACAATATAAAAGGATTATACACACCATGTATAAGTTTACACACACTATATATATAATTTTTACACACTATCTGCAAGTTTAAACATGCTATGTATAAGGCTTATATATACTATGTATAAGTTTATAAATATTATATACATAAATTTTTTATACTGTGAGCAAGTTTATACACGCTATGTATAAGCATTATACATGATATGTACAAGTATAAAACACACTATGTATAAGTTCAAACAAATATTGTACATATTATTTGTAAGTTTATACATGTTATGTATAAGCATTATACATATTATGTATAAGTTTATACACATTATTTAATAGCATTATACATACTATGTACACGCTGTATACGAGCATTGCACACACTGTATATATGAATTATACATATTATATATAAGTTTACACAAGCATTCTACACTACTTTTAATATTATGTATAAGTATTATACAAAATATGTACATATTTATACACGCTAAGTACAAGAATTATACACAACATTCCTAAGTATTATATACTCTGAATAAGTTTATAAATACTATGTATAAGTTTATACAAGATATATATAAGCATTTTATATGCTATATAAGAGCATTATGTATGCTATATAAAAGTATTGTACACACTACATATAACCAAAGTATTATACACTCTGAATAAGTTTATAAATACTATGTATATGTTTATACAAGGTATATATAAGCATTTTATATGCTATATACAAGCATTATGTATGCTATATAATAGTATTATACACACTACATATAACTTTATACAAGCATTACGTATACTATGTAAAAGTTTATACATGTTATCTACAAATAATATACACACTATATACAAGTTTATACACGCTATGTACAAGCATTATACATATTATACATAAGTTTATACACACTATGTATTAGCATTATAAACACTATGTACAAGTTTTATACACACTATATATAAATTTTACATGCAATATACAAATAATTTACACACTATATAAAAGTTTATACATGACATGTACAAGCATTTTATGAACTATAAATAAGAATTGTACATACTATTTATAAGTTTATACGTGCAATATAAAATCATTATATAAACTATGTAATTGGTATGTATAAGTATTATACACACTATGTAAAAGTTTATACATTATATGTATAATTATTATAGATGAATTATACTAGTTTATACACGCTATGTACAAGCATTTTAGATACTATGTATAAGTTTGTACAAGCTATTTATATGTATTATACATACTATGTACAAGTTTATATAAGCAATGTATAAGTTTATACACACTATATACAAGTTTATACATGCTATGTACAAGCATTATACACACTATATATATGTTTATAAATACTATATATAAGCATTTTAAAAATTATATATAAGTTTGTACATGCTATGTACAAGCATTATACACACTATGTACAAGTTTATGTAAGTGTTATAGATGTTATGTACAAGCATTATACACATTATGTACAAGTTTATACAAGCATTGCACACACTATATACAACTTTATACATTCTATGTACAAGCATTATACATACTATTTATAAGCATTATATACACTATGTATAAGTTTATTCAAATATTATACATATGCTATGTACAAGCATTATACAGATTACGTAAAAATTTATACATATAATATATAAGGATTATACAAACTATGAAAAAGTTTATGCATATTATGTAGAAGTTTATATACGCTATGTATAAAGATTATACACATCAGGTATAAGTTTATACATACTATATATATAATTTTTACATACTATGTACAAGTTTATACATGTTATGTATAACGCTTTTGCTTACTATGTACAAGTTTATAAATACTATATATATTTATAAATGCAATATAAGTTTATCCACACTGCAATTATGTTGCTTCAAATTTTGGCATTATTTTGGATAAGAGTTATTTGAAGGATATCCGTAAATGCATTTGTTGGACCCGGCCTCCCAAGGAGTTTTTGAAGCTTAATGTGGAATGTAGTATGAGAGACTTTTGCTTTAATTGTGGTTGTTTGCTTAGGGATCATCAAGGTGAGTATTTTTTTGGTTTTGTGGTGCCTTTTAATAGAGCGGATAGGATCTTTGCCATTACTTATGCTATTTAATATGGCTTGAATGTTTGTTATAAGCTTGATTGTTTTAATGTAGTAGTTGAGGTGGCTGACAATTTTGGTCTTCAGACTTTGGATTTTAGGGAAGAAAAATGCTACTTTTATTCCCTTTTCTATATTAGGCGTGATATGCTAATCTTAAATAAGCAGTTCATTCTTTCTTTTTCTGTGATTGAGGTTAACAGTAACATTGTGGCTCATGCTTTGGCAAATTGGGGGGGGGGGGGTAATTTTAATACTATGTCTAAAATCTCTATTTTTTTCTTACCCTGTTATGTTAAGGCGCTTTTAAGATTGGAGAAGGCTAATGTTCCTTATGTTAAGACTTAGTTTGCTAGTTTATGTGGCTGTTGATCTTGAGGTCTTTGTTGGACTGTGTTGCTTTGCCTGGTGGTGCTGTAATGGGCATTTGATCCTGAGGCTTTCGTCTATTTTTTATACACGCTATATACATATCATACATGCTATGTACAAGCATTATACATACTATTTAAAAGTATTATACACTATGAATAAATTTATATACACTATGTACAAATTTATGCAAGCTATATATAAGCATTGTACATGCTATATACAAGTATTATATATGCTATATAAAAGTATTATTCACACTACGTATAAATTTATATAAGCATTATGCATACTATGTAGAAATTTATACACACTATCGATAAATAATACACACACTATGTACAAGTTTATACACGCTATATACAAGCATTATACATAACATGTATAAGTTTGTGCACACTATGTATAACATTATAAATACTATGTACAAGTTTTATACATAATATGTACAAATTTTATATGTACTATTCAAGTATTATACACACTATATACAAGTTTATACGGGATATATACAAGCATTTTACACATTATAAATAAGAATTATACATAATATGTATAAATTTATTCACGCAATACATAAGCGTTATACACACTATGTACTTAGTATATATAAACATTAAACAAAATATGTACAAGTTTATACATACTATATACAATCATTATACATGAATTATAAATATTTATACATGCTATGTACAAGCATTTTACATACTATGTACAAGTTTGTACATACTATGTATATGTATTATACACACCATATATAAGTTTATACACTCAATGTATAAGTTTATACATGCCATATAAAAGATTATACATTCTATTTACAAGCATTATACACACTATATATATGTATGTAAACACTATATATAAGTATTATAAAAACTTTGTACAAGTTTATACATGCTGTGTAAAAACATTATTCATACCATTTATAAGTTTATACAAGTATTATAGATGTCAAGCATTATACACACTATTTACAAGCATTATTCATACTATGTATAAGTTTTTTCAAAGAATATACACACGTTATGTATAAGTATTACACATACTATATACAAGTTTAAACACGATATATATAATGATTATACAAACTATGAACAAGTTTATGCACATTATGTATAAGTTTATACATACTATTTATAAAGATTATTCACATCATGTATAAGTTTATACACGCTATATACATAATTTTTATACACTATGTGCAAATTTATACATGCAATGCATAAGCCTTATACATTCTATGTATAAGGCTTATAAACACTATATATATAATTTTTACAAACTATGTGCAAGTTTATACACGCTATGTATAAGTATTATACATGATATGTACAAGTATTATATATACTATGTATAAATTTATACAAATATTTTATATATTATGTATAAGGTTATACATGTTATGTATAAGCACTATACAAATTATGTATAAGCATTATACACACTATGTATACGCTATATACGTGCATCGTCCACATTGTTTACATGAATTATATACATTATATATAGGTTTATATAAGCATTAAATACTACATTTAATGCTATATACAAGTATTATACACACTATGTATTTATTTATATATGTTATGTACAAGTATTATATATACTATACATAAGTATTATATACTCTGAATAAGTTTATATATAATATGTACAAGTTTATAAAAGCTATATATAGGCATTGTACATGCTATATACAAGCATTATACATGCAATATAAAAATATTATACACACTACGTATAGGTTTAAATAAGCATTATACATATTATGTAAAAGTTTATACACACTATATATAAGTTTATATATGTTATGTATAAGTTTATACACACTATATATATATAGCGTTATACATATTATGTATAAGTTTGTATACAATATGTATAAGCATTATAAATACTATGTACAAGTTTTAAACATACTATGTACAAGTTTTACATGTAATATATAAGTATTATACACACTATGTAGAGGTTTATACACGATATATACAAACATTTTTTACACTATAAATAAGAGTTATACACACTATGTATAAGTTAATACATAATATATATATGCATTATACACTTTATGTACATGATATGTATAAGTATTATAGACATTATGTACAAGTTCATACATAGTATGTACAAGCATTAAACATATTTTCTACAAGTATTTTACACACTATGTATAAGTTTGTACATGCTATATAAAAGTATTATACACTCTATTTAAGTTTATGCATATTATGTATATTTTTATAAACACTATATATAAAAATTAGAAAACTATGTACATGCTTGTACATGCAATGTACAAGCACTATACATACTATGTAAAAGTTTACACATATTATAGATGCTATATAGACATATTATTCACACTATATACAAGTTTATTCAATCATTATACACCCTATGTAAAAGTTTATACATTCTATGTACAAGTATTATACACACTATTTATAAGCATTATAAATACTACGTATAAGTTTATTCAAATATTATTCACGGTCCCCGCTTGGTGTAAGTACTTCTCGTTTTGAATAAACTTATACATGCTATATATAAGGATTATACACACCATATACAAGTTTATACATGCTATATACATAATTTTTGTACACTATGTGTATGTTAATATATGCTATGTTTAAGGCTTATACATACTAAGTATATATTTATAAATGCTATATACATAATTATTACACACTATGTCCAAGTTTATACACTCTGTTTACAAGTATTATGCATGCTATGTGCAAGTATTATACAGACTATGTACAAGTTTATATAAATATTGTACATATTATGTGCAAGTTTATACATGCTATGTATAAGCATTATAGACATTATGTACAAGCATTATACACATTATGTACACACTACATACGAGCATTGTACACACTATACACATGAATTATACACCTTATATATAAGTTTATCCAAGCATTCTACCTTGTGTTCAATGCTATATACAAGTATTATACATACTATGTATATATTTATACACGTTATAAAGAAGCATTATACACACTATTCATAAATATTATACACTCTGAATAAGTTTATATACATTATGTACAAGTTTATACAAGCTATATATAAGCATTGTACATGCTATATATAAGCATTATACCCACTATATAAAAGTATTATACATGCTACGTATAAGTTTATACAAGCATTATACATACTATGTAGAAGTTTATAAATGATATCTATAAATAATATGCACACTATATATAGGTTTATACACGCTATGTATAAGTATTATATACATTATGTATAAATTTGTACACACTATGTATAAGCATTATAAATACTATGTATAAGTTTAATACACACTTTTTATAAGTTTTACATGCAATATACAAGTATTTTACACACTAGAAATAAGAATTATACACACTATGTATAATATTATACATGCTATATATGAGTATTATACACAGTATGTATATGATATATTTAAGTATTATGCACATTATGTATAAATTTATACACAATATATACAAGCATTATACAACAATTATATAAGTTTATACATTCCATGTATAAGCACTGTACACACTATGTACAAGTTTTTACATGTTATATATAAGTATTATACACACTATGTACATGTTTATACACATAATATACAACTTTATACACACTATATATAAGTTTAAACATGCTATGTACAAGCATTATATATACTATGTATATGTTTATAAACACTATATATAAGCATTATAGAAACTATATATAAATTTTTATATGCTATGTACAAGTATTATACATACTATATACAAGTTTATATAAGTATTATAGATGCTATGTAAAAGTATTATACACACTATGTAAAAGTTTATATAAGCATGATACACATTATGTACAAGTTTATATATTCTATATACAAGCATTATACACACTATTTACAACCATTATACACACTATATATAAGTTTATTCAAACATTATACACATGCTATGTATAAGCATTATACAGACTATGTACAAGTTTAAAAACACTATGTATAAGGATTATTTAAACTATGAATAAATTTATGCACATTATGTACAAGTTTATACACGCTATATATAAGGATTATACACATCTTGTATAAGTTTATACATGCTTTTTACATAATTTTTACAACCTATGTGAAAGTTTATACATGCTATATATAAGGCTTATGTGTACTATATATAAGTTTATAAGTGCTATATATACAAGTTTTATTCACACTATATATAAGTTTATAAAAATATTATACATGTTATGTACAAGTTTATACATGTGTTGTATAAGCATTATTCACATTATATATAAGTTTATACATGTTATGTACAAACATTATACATATTATTTGTACATTATATACGAGCATTACACACTGTGTACATGAATTTATACAAACTTGTATATAGTGTATAAATTGCTTGTACATAGAGTGTATAAACTTGTATAATTCATGTATAATACTTGTACATAACATGTATAAACTTGTATATAGTGTGTATTATACTTATACAAATGATGTATATAGTGTGTATAATGCTTATATATAGCGTGTATAAACTTATACATAGTGTGTATAATTCTCATTTATAGTGTGTAAAATAGTTGTACATATCGTATGTAAACTTATACATAGTGTGTATAATACATGTATATTGCATGTAAAACTTGAACATAATGTACATAAAACTTATAAATGATATTTATAATGCTTATACATAGTGTGTACAAACTTATACATATTATGTTTAATGCTTATACATAGCTTGTATAAACTTGTACATAGTGTGTATATTATTTATAGATAGTGTGTATAAACATCTATATAGTATGCATAATGCTTGTATGAACTTATACATAGTGTGTATATTACTTTTATATAGTGTGTATAATGCTTGTATATAGCATATACAAAGCTTATATATAGCTTGTATGAACTTGTACATATTGTATATAAACTTATTCAGAGTGTATAATACTTATCAATAGTGTGTATAATGCTTGTACAAAGTCTATGTAAAACTTGTATATAGCATTGAACATAGAGTAGAATACTTGTATAAGCTTATATATAATATGTAAAATTTATGTATACAACATGTGCAATACTTATATATAACGTGTATAAAATATGTATAATGCTTGTGCATAACATGTATAAACTTATACATAATATGAATAATGCTTATATATAGCATGCATAAATTTGTACATTACTTATATAATATTTATATAAACTTATATATAGTGTGTATAATACTTATACAAAACATGTATAATATTTATACATAGTATATATAAACTTGCACATAGTGTGTAAAAATTATGTATATAGTGTTTATAAACTTATACATAGTATGCATAAGCCTTATACATAGCATAAATAAACTTGCACATAGTGTGTAAAAATTATGTATATAGCATGTATAAACTTATACATGTGTGTATAATCCTAATACATATCATGTATAAACTTGCATAAAAATGTGTACAAACATGTTCATAGTTTGTATTATCCTTATACATAGCATGTATAAACCTGTACATATTATGTATAATGCTTGTGCATAGCATGTGTATAATATTTGAATAAACTCTTACATAGTGTGTATAATGCTTGCAAATAGTGTATAGAATTCTTGTATATAGAATGTATAAACTTGTACATAGTATGTATAATACTTATATAAACTTGTACATAGTGTGTATAATGCTTATACATAGCATCTATAATACTTGTATAAACTTGTACATAGTGTGTATAAAGCTTTTACATTGCAAGTTCAAACTTGTACATAGTTTTTATAATGCTTTTATATAGTGTTTACAAACATATATATAGTGTGTATAATGCCTGTACATAGCATGCATAAACTTGTATATAGTGTGTATAAACTTGTATATTATGTGCATAAACTTGTAAATAGTGTGTATCATACTTATACATAGTATATAAAAACTTATACATATTATATAAAATGGTTGTACATAGCGTGTATAAACTTGTATATTCCATGTATAATATTTATACATAGCATGTATAAATTTGTATATAGTATGTATAATACTTATACAATCCATGTACGTAGTGTGTATAATGCTTATATATAGCGTGTATAAACTTATTCATGGTATTTATAGTTAATATTTATAATGTATAAAATACTTGAACACTGACTTTATAAACTTATACATAATGTATATAATACTTATATATTGCACGTAAAACTTATACATAGTGTGTATAAAACTTGTACATAATGTTTAAAATAATTATACATAGTGTGTACAAACTTATACATAATATATATAATGTTTGTACATAGCATGTATAAACTTATACATAGTGAGTATATTATTTATATATAGCATATATAAACTTCTACATAGTATGCATAGTTCTTGTATAAACTTATAGGTAGTGTGTATAATACTTCTATATAGCATGTATAAACTTGTACGTAACATGTACAATATTTGTATAAATATATACATAGTGTGTATAATGCTTGTACATAGCATGTAAAATGCTTGTACATAGCGTGTATAAACTTGCACATAATGTATAAAAATTATTTATATAGAGTTTTTAAAGTTCTACATAATATGTATAAACCTTAAACATAACATGTATAAACTTGCACATAATGGGTAAAAATTATGTATATAGCTTGTATAAACTTATACATTGTGTGTATAATCCTTATATAAAGTGTGTATAAAGTTGTACATAATGTGCATAAACTTATTCATAGTTTGTATAATCCTTATACATACCGTGTATAAACTTATACATAGTATGTATAATGCTTGTACATAGCGTGTATATAATATTTAAATAAACTTTTACATAGTATGTATAATGCTTGTAAATAGTATGTATAATGCTTATACATATAATATATAAACTTTTACATAGTGTGTATAATTCTTATATAAATTTATACGTAGTGTTTATAATGTTTGTATATAACATCTATAATATTTATATAAATTTGTACATAGTGTGTATAATGTTTGTACATAGCTTGTACAAACTTATACATAGTTTTTATATTGCTTATATATAGTGTTTACAAATATATACATTATGTGTATAATGCTTGTACATAGTATGTATAAACTTGTATATAGTTTAAACTTATATATTGCGTGTATAAACTTATACATAGTAAGTATAATACTTATACATAGCATGTACAAACTTGTATATAGTGTGTAAAATGCATGTACATAGCGTATATAAATTTATATAACTCATGTATAATATTTGTATACAGCATGTATAAACTTATATATAATGCACATAAAGTTTATACATAACATGTATAAACTTGTAAATAACATGTACAATGTTTGTATAATTTTGTATATAATGTGTATAATAATTGTACATAGCATGTATAAACTTGCATATAGTATGTAGAAATTATGTATATAGCATTTATAAACTTATACATAGTATGTATAAGCCTTATACATAACATGTATAAAGTTGTACATAGTGTGTAAAAAAAATATATATAACGAGTATAAACTTATACATTGTGTGTATAATCCTTATACACAGCGTGTATGAACTTCTACATAATATGCATAAACTTATTCTTAGTTTATATAATCCTTATATATAGCGTGTACAAACTTATACGTAGTCTGTATAATGCTTTTATATAGCGTGTGTATAATGTTTTAATAAACTTATACATAGTGTGTAAAATGCTTATAAATAGTATGTATAATGCTTGTACATAGAATATATAAACTTGTACATATTGTGTAAAATACTTGTATAAACTTTTATTTAGTATGTGTAATGCTTGTACATAACATCTATAATACTTATATAAACTTATACATAGTGTGTATAATGCTTGTACATAGCACATACAAACTTGTGCATATTTTTTATAATGCTTTTTTATAGTGTATATAAACATATACATAGTATGTATAATGCTTATAGATAGCATGTATAAACTTGTATATATAGTGTATAAACTTAGGCATTGCTTGTATAAACTGTTACATAGTGTGTATAATACTTATGTATAGCATGTACAAACTTGTATATAGTGTGTAAAATGCTTATACATAGTGTGCATAAACTGGTATAATTCAAGTTTAGTGATTATACATATAATATATAAAATTTTATATAGTTTGTATAATACTTATACCTACCAAGTATATAGTATGTATAATACTTATATATTGCATGTACAAACTTATACATAGTGTATATAAATCTTTTTGTAGTGTGTAAAAGGCATGTACATATCATCTATAAACTTCTATGTAGTGTGTATAATACTTGTATATTTCATGTAAAACTTGTACATAGTGTGCATAAAACTTGTATATAGTATTTATAATGTTTATATATAGTGTGTACAAACCTATACATAATATGTATAATACTAGTTCATAGCATATATAAACTTGTACACAGTGTGTGTATTATTTAGTTAGCATGTATAAATATCTACATAGTATACATAATGCTTGTATAAACTTATACGTAGTGTGTATAAAACTTTTATATAGCGTGTATAATTCTTGTATATAGCATGTATAATGCTTATATATAACTTGTATAAACTTATACATAGTGTATATAAACTTATTAAGAGAGTAAAATACTTATGAATAGTGTGTAAAATGCTTGTACATAACATATATAAATATATACATAGTGTGTATAATACTTATATATAGTATTTAAAGTAGAGTAGAATGCTTGTATAAATTTATATATAATATGCATAATTCATGTATACAGTATATGCAATACTCATATATAGTATGTATAAACTTGCACTTAATATGTATAATGCTTATATATTATGTGTATAAACTTATACATAATGTTTATAATGCTTATACATAGCACGTATAAACTTGCACATAATGTGTATAATATTTGTATAAACTTGTACAAAGTTTATTTAATACTTGTACATATCATGTATAATGTTTGAACATAGCGTGTATAAACTTGCACATAGTGTATAAAAATTTTGTATATAAAATTTATAAACTTTTACATAGTATGTATAAGTCTTATATATAACATGTGTAAACTTGCACATAGTGTGTAAAAATTATGTATATAGTGTGTATAAACTTATACATGTTGTGTATAATCCTTTTACATTACGTGTATAAACATGTACATAATATACATAAACTTATTCAAAATTTATATAATCCTTATATATAATAAGTATAAACTTGTACATAGTCTATATACTGCTTGTACATAGCTTGTATAAACATATATATAGTGTGTATAAACTTGTATATAGTGTGTATAAATTTATACATTATGTGTATAAACTAATACATAGTGTGTATAATACTTGTATATAGCATGTACAAACTTAAACATAGCGTATAAAATGCTTGTACATACCATGTATAAACTTATATAATTCATGTATAATACTTGTACATAGCATGTATAAACTTATACATAGTATGTATAATACATATACATACTATGTACATAGTGTATATTATGCTTATATATAGCATGTATAAGCTTATACATAGTGTGTATAATTCTTATTTATAGTGTGTAAGATTTTTGAACATATCGTGTATAAACTTATACATAGTGTGTATAATACATGTATATTGTATGTTAAACTTGTACATATTATGTATAAAACTTATACATAGTGTTTGTAATACTTATACATAGTGTTCAGTAATTTATACATAATATTTATAATGCTTATATATAACATGTGTAAACTTATACATAGTGTGTATATAATTTATAAATATCATGTATAAACTTCTATATAGTATGCATAATATTTATATAAACTTATACGTTGTGTGCATAATACTTTTATATAGCGTGTATAATACTTGTATATAGCATGTTCAATACTGATATATAGCTAGTATAAACTTGTACGTAGTGCATATAAACTAATTCAGAGTGTATAATACTTATGTACATGCATATAAACTAATTCAGAGTGTATAATACCTATGAATAATGTGTATAATGCTTGAACATATCGTGTATAAATATGTACATAAAGTGTATAATACTTATATATAACATAGGGCGTAATATAGAATGCTTGTATAATCTTATATATAATTTATATAATTATGCTTGTATAAACTTATACATAATGTGTATAATACTTTTATATAGCATGTATAATGATTGTATATAACATATATAATGATTATATATAGCTTGTATAAACTTGAGCATAGTGTATATAAACTTATTCAGAGTGTATAATACTTATGAATTATGAGTATAATACTTTTACATAGCGTGTATAAATATGTACATAATGTGTTTAATACTTCTATATAGTACTAAACATAGCATAGAATGCTTGTATAAATGTATATATAATATGTATAATTTATATATATATATAATATGTGCAATGCTCGTATATAACGTGTACATAGTATGTATAATACATGTACATAACATGTATAAACTTATACATAATGTGCATAATGCTTATACATAGCATGTATAAACTTGGACATAACATATAAAATATTTGTATAAACTTAAACATATCATGTATAATGCTTGTAGATAGCATGTATAAACGTGCACATAGTGTATAAAAACTATGTATATAGCATTTATAAACTTATACATAGTATATATGAGTCTTATATATTGCATGTATAAACTTGCACATAATGTGTAAAAATTATGTATATAGGATATATAAACTTATACATAATGTTTATAATTCTTTTACATTGCGTCTATAAACTTATACATGATATGCATAAACTTGTTCATAGTTTGTATAATCCTTATACATAGCATGTATAAACTTCTACATAG
The DNA here is from genome assembly GCF_001605985.2 of Dendrobium catenatum. Classification (NCBI taxonomy): domain Eukaryota; kingdom Viridiplantae; phylum Streptophyta; class Magnoliopsida; order Asparagales; family Orchidaceae; genus Dendrobium; species Dendrobium catenatum. The sequence continues at coordinate 59,942 of NW_021319772.1, read as the reverse complement.
TCTGTATAATGCTTGTATATAGCATGTGTATAGAGTTTGAATAAACTTGTATATAGTGTGTATAATACTTTTAAATAGTGTGTATAATGCTTATACATATAATTTATAAACTTGTACATAGTGTGTATAATGCTTATATAAATTTGTACATAGTTTATAGAATTCTTTTACATAATATCTATAATACTTGTATAAACTTGTATATAGTGTGTATAATGTATGTACATAGCATGTTCAAACATATATATAGTTTTTATAATGCTTATGTATATTGTTTATAAACATATACATAGTGTGTATAATGCTTATACATAGCTTATATAAACTTGTATATAGTGTGTATAAACTTATACATTGTGTGTATTGACTTGTACATAGTGTGTATAATACTTGTACATAGCATGTACAAACTTGAACTTAGTGTGTAAAATGCTTGTATATACCATGTATAAACTTGTATAATTCATATATAATGCTTGTACATAGTGTGTATAAACTTATTCATAGTGTGTATAATATATATACATACCATGTGTATAGTGTGTATAATGCTTATATATAACGTGTATAAACTTATACAAAGTGTGTATAATTCTTATTTATAGTGTGTAAAATACTTGTACATATCATGTATAAACTTATACGTAGTTTGTATAAAACATCTATATTGCATGTTAAACATTTGTATTGTGTGTATAAAACTTATACATAGTATTTATAATGCTTATACATAGTGTATATAAAGTTATACATAATATTTATAATGCTTGTACATATCATGTGTAAACTTGTAAAAAGTGTGTATATAATTTATAGATATTGTGTATAAACTTCTATACAGTATGCATAATGCTTATAAAAACTTATACATAGTGTGAAAAATATTTTTATATAACGTGTATAATGCTTGTATATAATGTATATAACTATATACATAGTGTGTTAAATACTTATATATAGCATTGAACATAGTGTAGAATGCTTGTATGAACTTCTATATAATGTGTATAATTAATGTATACAGTGTGTGCAGTGCTCATATATAGCGTATACATAGTATGTATAATGCTTGTAATGACATGTATAAAATTATACATAATTTGTATAATGCTTATACATAGCATATAAAAACTTGCACATAACATGTACAATGCTTGTATAAAATTATACATAGTGTGTATAATACATGTATAAGCATTTATAATGCTTGTACATAGCATGTATAAACTTGAACATAATTTATAAAATATATTTATATAGTGTTTATAAACACCTAGATAATATGTATAAGCCTCATATATAGCATGTATAAACTTGTACATAGTGTGTAAAAATTATGTATATAGCGTGTATAAACTTATTCATAGTGTGTATAATCCTTATTCATAACAAAAATAAACTTTTACATAATGTGTATAAACTTATTCATAATTTGTATAATCCATATACATGGCATGTATAAACTTATATATAGTTTGTATAATTCTTGTACATAGCGTGTGTATAATATTTAAATAAACTTGTACATAGTGTGTATAATACTTATAAAAAGTTTGTACAATGCTTATACATAGAATGTATAAACTTTTACAAAGTATTTATAATTCTTATATAAACTTGTACATATTATGTATAATGATTGTATAGCATCTATAATACTTATATAAACTTATAGATAGTGTGTATACTGCTTGTACATATGTTTATAATGCTTATATATAGTGTTTACATATATATATATATATATATATATATATAGTTTGTATAATGCTTATACATAACATGTTTAAACTTGTATATAGTGTGTATAAACTTATACATTATGTGTATAAACTTATACAAAGTATATATAATACCTGTACATAGCATGTACAAACATGTATATAGTGTGTAAAATACTTGTACATAGCGTGTATAAACTTATGTAATTCATTTATACTTCTTGTTTATAGCATATAAAAACTTATACAAAGTATGTATAATACTTATACATATCATGTACATAGTATGCATATTGCTTATATATAGCGTGTATAAACTTATACAAAGTGTATATGATTCTTATTTATAGTGTAACAAATGCTTGACATATCGTGTATAAACTTGTACATAGTGTGTATAATACTTGTATATTACATGTAAAACTTATGCATAGTGTGTATAAAACATATAAATAGTGTTTATAGCACTTATACATTGAGTGTACTAACATATACATAATATGTATAATGCTTATACATAGAGGTATAAACTTGTATGTAGTGTGTATATAATTTATAGATAGCATATATAAACTTCTATATAGTATGCATAATGCTTGTATAAACTTATACGTAGTGTGTATAATACTTTTATATAGCGTGTATAATGCATGTATATAGCATATACGATGCTTATATATAGCTTATATAAACTTTTAAATAGTATACATAAACTTATTCATAGTGTATAAAACTTATGAATAGTATGTATAATGCTTGTACATTACGTGTATAAATCTGCACATATTGTGTATAATACTTGTATATAGTATTGAACATAGTGTAGAATGCTTATACACACTTATATATAATATGTATAATTCATATATATAGTATGTGTAATGCTCGTATATAGCATGTACATAGTGTCTATAATATTTGTGTATAACATGTATAAACTTATACATAATTTGTATCATGCTTATATATAGTATGTATAAACTTGTACATAACATGTATAAAGTTTATATAAACTTGTACATAGTGTATACAAAATTTTTACATAGAATGTATAATACTTGTACATAGCGTGTATTGCATATAGTGTGTAAAAATTATGTATATAGCATTTATAAACTTAAAAATATAATGTATAAGCCTTATACATAGCATGTATAAACTTGCACATAGTATGTAAAAATTATGTATAAGCATTATAAAAACTATGTATAAGCAAAATAGACACTATGTATAATCAATATAAAAACTATGTACAAGCATTACACACACTATGTACAGGTTTATACAAGTATTATAGATGTTATCTACAAGTATTATATACACTATGTACAAATTTATACATGCATTATGCATACTATGTACAAGTTTATACATTCAATGTACAAATATTATACACATTATGTAACGGTTTATTCAAATATTATACACACGATTTATACAAGCATTGTACAAAAATTGTACATGTTTATACACGCTATGTATAAGGATTATAGAAACTATGAACAAGTTTATGCACATTATATACAAATTTATACACTCTATGTATAAGGATTAAATACACCATGTATAAATTTGTACACGCAATATGAATAATTTTTATACACTATGTGCAAGTTTATACATGCTATGTATAAGGCTTATACATACTATGTTTAATTTTATAAACTCTATATACATAATTGTTACACACTATGTGCAAGCTTATACACACTATATACAAGTATTATACCTGCTATGTATAAGTATTATACACATTATGTATAAGTTTATACAAATAGTATATATTCCATGTACAAGTTTATACATGCTATGCATTAGAATTATATACATTATGTATAAGTTTATACATGTTATGTACAAGTATTATACACTATATACACGTTATATACGAGCATTCCACATATTGTATACATGAATTATATACATTATATATATGTTTATTCAAGCATCCTATACTACGTTTAATGCTATATACAAGTATTATACACATTATGTATATATTTATACATACTATGTACAAGAATTATACACACTATTTATAAGTATTATACACTTCAAATATGTTTCTATACACTATGTACAAGTTTATATAAGCTATATATAAGCATTGTCCATGATATATATATGCATTATACATGCTATATAAAAGTATTATTTACAGTATGTATATGTTTATACAAGCATTATACATAATATGTAGAAGTTTATACACACTATCTATATATAATATATATATACTATGTGCAAGTTTATACATGCTACGTAAAAGAATTATACATATTATGTATAAATATGTACACACTATATATAGGCATTATAAATACTATATATAAGTTTTATACATACTATGTACAAGTTTTACATGCAATATTTAAGTATTATACAAACTATGTACAAGCATTTTACACACTATAAATAAAATTATTCTCACTGTGTATAAGTTTATTCGTGCTATATATAAACATTATACACACTATGTACATGGTATGTTTATGTATTATACACACTATGTATAAGTTTATACATACTTTGTACAAGCATTATTTATGAATTATATAAGTTTATACACGCTATGTACAAGCATTTTAAATACTCTTTAGAAGTTTGTTCAAGCAATGTTCAAGTAGTATACACACTATCTAAAAGTTTATATACATAATGTACAAGTTTATGCATACTATATACAAGCTTATAAATGCTATGTACAAGCATTATACATGCTATGTATATGTTTGTAAACGCTGTATATAAGCATTATAAAAATAATATACAAATTTGTACATGCTATGTACAAGTATTATACACACTTTGTATATTTATACAAGTATTATAGACGCTATTTACAAGCATTATACACAATATGTTTAAGTTTATACAAGCATTATACACACTATATATATGTTTATATATTCTATGTACAAGTATTATACATCCTATTTATAAGAATTATACATACTATGTACAAGTTTATTCAAATATTATACACATACTATATACAATCATTATACAAACTATATACAAGTTTATACATGCTATTTATAAGGATTATATAAACTATAAACAAGTTTATGCAACATATATACAAGTTTTTACATGCTATGTATAAGGACTATACACACCATATAAAAATTTATACACGCTATATACATAATTTTTAGACACTATATGCAAGTTTATACATGCTATGTATAAGGCTTATTCATACTATATATAAGTTTTTAAACGCTATATACATAATCTTTACACACTATATGTAATTTTAAAAATTCCATGTACAAGCATTATACATGCTATGTATAAGTATTATACACACTATATGCAAGTTTTTACAAATACCATATATATTATGTACAAATTTATACATTCTATGTTAAAGCATTATACACATTATGTATAAGTTTATACATGTTATATACAAGCCTTGTACACTTTCGTACATGCTATGTACGAGCATGGCACACACTGTATACATGAATTATACACATTAAATATAAGTTTGTATAAGCATTCTACACTATACTCAATACTATAAATAAGTATTTTACACGTTATGTATATATTTATATAAGCTATGTATAAGAATTATACATACTATTCATAAGTATTATACATTATGAATAAGCTTATATATACTATGTAAAAGTTTATACAAGCTATATATAACCATTGTACATGCTATATACAAGCATTATACCTCCTATATAAAAGTATTATGCACACTACGTATAAGTTCATACATGCTATATACAAGTTTATACATGCTATCTACATGTATTATACATGAATTTTATAAGTTTATACACATTATGTATAAGGATTTTACATATTATGTACAAATTGGTACTTGCAATGTACAAGTATTATACAACCTATGTACAAGTTTATACACACAACGTACAAGTTTATACACACTATATATAAGTTTATACATGCTATGTACAAGCATTATACACACTATGTATATGTTTGTAAACACTATATATAAACATTAAAAAACTATGTATAAGTTTGTACATGCTATGTACATGCATTATACACACTATATACAAGTTTATACAAGTATTATAAATACTTTGTACAAGTTTTTTACCTATTATATACAAGTTTATACAAGCATTATACACACTATATAAAAGTTTATATATTTTATGTACAAGCAATATACACACTTTTTACAAGCATTATACATACTATGTACTAGTTTATTCGAACATTTTACACATGCTACATACAAGTATTATACAGACTATGTAAAAGTTTATACAGGCTATGTATAAAGATTATATAAACTAGGAAAAGATTTATCTATAATATGTACAAGTTTATACACGCTATGTATATAGATTATACACACCATGTATAAGTTTATACATAATATATATATATATAATTTTTATATACTATTTGGAAGTTTATACATGCTATGTAAAAGCATTATACATGTTATGTATAAGTATTATACACAGTATGTGCATGTTTATATAAATATTATACATGTTATGTATAATTTTATATATGCTATGCATAAGAATTATACACATTATGTATTTATGTAGAAGCAATATACATTTTATGTACATGTTATATACGAGCATTGCACAAACTGTATACATGAATTATACACATTAAATAAAAGTTTATACAAGCATTTTATACTATAATGAATGCTATATATAAGTATTATACACGTTATGTACAAGCATTATACACACTATTTATAAGTATAATACACTCTGAATAAGTTTATATACACTATGCAAATGTTTATACTAGTTATAAATAAGTATTTTACATGTTATATATAAGCATTATACACGCTAAATAAAAATATTGTACACACTACGTATAAGTTTATACAAGCATTATGCATGTATATAGAACTTTATATATGCTATTTATAAATTATATGCACAATATGTACAAGTTTCTAAACGCTATGTACAAGCTTCTAAACGCTATGTACAAGCATTATACATATTATGTATAAGTTTGTACACAGTATGTATAAGCATTATAAATACTATATATAAGTTTTATTCACACTATGTTTAAGTTTTATATGAAATATATAAGTATTATACACACTATATACAAGTTTATATATGATATGTACAAGTATTTTACACACTATAAATAAGAATTATTCACACTATTTATAAGTTTATACACATTATATAAAAGAATTATACACACTATGTATATAGTATGTATATATAATATACACACTATGTACAAGTTTATACATGTTATGTACAAGCATTATACATGAATTATGCAAGTTTATACATAATGTATACAAGTATTTTACACACTATGTAACAGTTTGTACTTGCTATGTATAAGTATTATACACTTTATATACAAGTTTACACACGCAATGTACGAGTTTATACACACTATATAGAAGTTTATACATGCTATGTAGAAGCATTATACACACTATGTATATGTTTGTAAACACTTTATAAGCATTATAAAAACTATGTATAAATTTGTACATGCTATGTATAAGTATTATACGCACTATGTACAAGTTTGTACAAGTATTATAGATGCTATGTACAAGCTTTTTACCTACTATATAAAAGTTTATACAAGCATTATACACACTATGTATAAGTATATATATTTAATGTACAATCATTATACACACTATTTACAAGTATTATACACACTATGTATAAGTTTATTCAAACATTATACGCATACTATTATACAGAATTTGTACAAGCTTATACATGGTATGTATAAGGATTATACAAACTATGAACAAGTTTATGGACATTATGTACAAGTTTTTGCACGCTTTATATAAGGATTATATACACCATGCATAAGTTTATAAATGCTATATACATAATTTTTACATTCTATGTCCAAGTTTATACATGCTATGCATAAGTATTATACACACAAAGTACAAGTTTATACATGCTATGTATAAGCATTATACACATTATATATAAGTTTATAAATATTATGTATAAGCATTATTCACTTTATGTACACATAATATACAAGCATTGTGAACACTGTATACATGAATTTTATACATTATATATAACTTTATACAAGCATTCTATACTATATTTAATGCCATATACAAGTATTATACACACTATATACATATTTATACACGTTATATACAAGCATTATACACACTATTTATAAGTATTATACACTCTTAATAAGTTTAAATACACTATGTACAAGTTTATACAAGCTATATATAAGCAATATACACGATAAAAACAAGCATTATATATGCTATATAAAAGTATTATACACACTACGTATAAGTTTATACAAGCATTAAGCATAGTATGAATAAGTTTATACACGCTATCTATAAATAATATACACACTACGTACCTGTTTATACCCGCTATGTACAAGCATTATACATATTATGTATAAGTTTGTACACACTATATATAAGCATTATAAATAATATGTACAAGTTTTATACATTCTATGTACAAAGTTTTACATATAATATATAAGTATTATACATACTATTTATAAGTTTATACACGATATTTATAAGGATTTTACACTCTATAAATAAGAATTATACACACTATTTATAAGTTTATAGATGCTATATATAAGCATTATAAACACTATATATATGGTATGTATAAGTATTATACACACTATGTATAAGTTGATACATGCTATATAAAAGCATTATATATGAATTATATAAGTTTATACATACTATGTACAAGTATTTTATACACTATGTACAAGTTTGTATATGCTTTGTATAAGTATTATACACGTTATATTCAAGTTCATACACGCATTGTACAAGTTTATACACACTAGATATAATTTTATGCATGCTATGTACAAGCATTATACATATTATGTATATGCTTGTAAACACTATATATAAGCATTATAAAAACTATGTACAACTTTGTATAAGTATTATAGATGCTATGTACAAGCTTTATACACACTATGTACAAGTTTATACAAGCAATATTCACACTATTTATAAGCAATATACACAATATGTTCAAATTTATTCAAACATTATACACACACTATGCACAAGCATTATACAGACTATGTATAAGTTTATACACGCTATGTATAAGGATTATACAAACTATGAACAAGTTTATGCACATAATATACAAGTTTATACACGTTATAAATAAGGATTATACACACCATGTGTAAGTTTAAACACGTTATATACATAATTTTTATACATTATGTGTAGGTTTATACATGTTATGTTTAAGGCGTATATATACTATATATATATATATGTAAATGCTTCATACATAATTCTTACATACTATGTGCAAGTTTATACATGCTATGCATAAGCATTATTCATGTTATATACAAGTTTATACATGCTATGTATAAGCATTATACACATTATGTATAAGTTTATGCGTATTATATACAAGCATTATACACACTATGTACACACTATTTACAAAGATTGCACACACTGTATACATGAATTATACATATCATATATAAGCTTAAATAAGCATTCTACACTATGTTTAATTGTATAAACATATATTATACACACTATGTATATATTTAAAAATGCTATGTACAAGCATTATACATACTATTCATAGGTATTTCACACTCTGAATAAGTTTTTATACACTATGTATAAATTTATACAAGCTATATATAAGCATTGTAAATGTTATAAACAATCCTTATACGTTATTAAAAAGTATTATACACACAACGTATAAGTTTATACATGCTACGTACAAGCATTATACATATTATGTATAAGTTTGTACACACTATGTATAAGCATTATAAACACTATATATAAGTTTTATACATATTATGTATAAGTTTTACATATAATATACAAGTATTATACACACTATGTTTAAGTTTATACATAATATGTACAAACATTTTACACACTATAAATAAGAATTATACGTAGTATGTATAAGTTTATACACGCTATATATAAGTACTATGCACACTATATACATGGTATATTTAAGTATTATACACACTATGTAAAAGTTTACACATGCTATGTACAAGCATTAAATATGAACTATACAAGTTTATACTAGCTAAGTACAAGTAGTTTTCACACTTTGTACAAGTTTGTACATGCTATGTAAAAGTATTATGCACACTATGTACAAGTTTAATCATGCAATATATAAGTTTATACATATTATACACAAGTTTATACTTGCTATATACAAGCATTATACACACTATGTATATATTTGTAAACACTATATATAAGCATTATAAAAACTATGTACAAGTTTATACATGCTATGTACAATCATTATACACACTATTTAAAAGTTTATACATGTATTATAGATGCTATGTATAAGTATTATACATACTATGTACAAGTTTATATAAGAATTATACACACTATATATAAGTTTATATATTCTATGTATAAGCATTATACACATTATTTACAAGCATTATACACACTACATAAAAGTTAATTAAGACAATATACGCACATTATATACAAGCATTATACAAACTATGTACAAGTTTATACATGCTATGTATAAGGATTATATAAACTATGAACAAGTTTAAATATATTATGTACAAGTTTATACACGCTATGTATATAGATTATACACACAATGTATAAGTTGATACAAGCTATAAATATAATTTTTACACACTATGTGCAAGTTTATACATGCTATGTACAAGGCTTATGCATAATATGTATAAGTTTATAAATACTGAATAAAATATGTGCAAGTTTATACATGTTATGTACAAGCATTTTACATACTATGTACAAGTAAAATACACATTATGTTAGTTCATACAAATATTACACATATTATGTAAAAGTTTATACATTCTATGCATAAGCATTTACATATTATGTATAAGTTTATACACGTTATGTACAAGCATTATACATATTATGTACAGCCTATAAATAAACTTTGCCCACACTGTATACTTTAATTATACACATTATATATAAGTTTATTCAAATATTATACACTACGTTTAATGCTATATACAAGTATTATACACATTATGTATATATTTATACATGTTATGTATAAGCATTATACACACTATCCATAAATATTATACACTCCAAATAAGTTTATATACACTATGTACAAGTTTATACAAGCTATATATAAGCATTGTACATTCTATATACAAGTATTATACATGCTATATATAAGTACTATACACACTACATATAAGTTTATAAAAAATTATGTATACCATATAGAAGTTTATAAATGCTATCTATAAATAATAAACTCACAATATACAAATTTATACATATTATGTACAAGCATTATACATATTATGTATAAGTTTATACATGCTATGTACAAGCATTATACATGAATTATACAAGTTTATATACACTATTATAAGCATTTTACACACTATATGAAAGTTTGCACATGCTATGTACAAGTATTATATATACTATGTACAAATTTATACATGTAATGTATAAGTTTATACATACTATATACAAGTTTATACAAGCTATGTACAAGCATTATACATATTATATATAAGCATTATAAAAACTATGTACAAGTTTGTACATGCTATGTATAAGTTTTTGTACATGTTATGTACAAGCATTATATATACTATGTACAAGTTTATACAAGTATTATAGATGCTATGTAAAAATATTATACACACTTTTTACAAGTTTAAACAAATATTATACACACTATGTATACATTTTTTCAAACATTATACACACGCTATGATCAAGCATTATATAGATAATGCACAAGTTTATACACGCTATCTAAAAGGATTATACAAACAATGAATAAGTTTATGCACATTATATATAACTTTATACACTATTTGTATAAGAATTATACTCATAATGTATAAGTTTATACATGCTATATACATAACTTTTATACACTATATGCAAGTTTATACATTCTATGTATAAGCCTTATACATACTATGTAAAAGCTCATAAATGCTATACACATAATTTTTACACAAAGGGTGCAAGTTTATATATGTTATGTAAAAGTATTATACATACTATGTAAAACTATTATAGACACTATGTACAAGTTTGTACAAACTTTATACATGCTATGTACAAGTTCATGCATGCGATGTGTTGGCATTATACACTTTATATATAAGTTTATACATGTTATGTACAAGTAATATACACATTATATACACGTTATATATGAGCATTGCACACACTGTATACATGAATCATACACATTATATATAAGTTTATACAAGCATTCTACACTACATTCACTACTATATATAAGTATTATACACACTATATATATTTATACACGCTATGTACAAGCATTATACATACTATTCATAAGTATTATATACTCTGAATAAGTTTATATACACTATGTACAAGTTTATATAAGCTATACAAAAGCATTGTACACGCTATATAAAAGCATTATACACATTATATAAAAGTATTATACACTTTACGAATAAGTTTATATAAGCAATATGCATAATATATTATACACACTATATATAAGTTTATACATACAATGTATAAGTTTATACACGTAATGTACAAGTTTATACACACTATATACAAGTTTATATATGTTATGTAAAAGAATTATGCACACTTTATATATGTTTATAAACACTAAATATAAACATTATAAAAACTATATACAAATTTGTACATGCTATGTACAAGCATTGTACACACTATGTATAAGTTTATACAACTAATATAAATGCTATGTACAAGCATTATACACACTATGTATAAGTTTATATAAGACTTATACACACTTTGTATAAGTTTATACATTCTATGTACAAGCATTATACAAGTTTATTCAAACATTATACACATGCTATGTATAAACTATGTATAAGTATATACATGCTATGTATATGGATTATATAAACTATGAGTAAGTTTATGCATATTATGTACAAGTTTATACACGCTATGTATAAGGATTATACACACCATGTATAAGTTTATGCACGCTATATATATAACTTTTACACACTATGTGCAGGTTTATACATGCTATGTATAAGGCTTATAAATATTATGTATAAGTTTATAAATGCTATATATATAATTTTCACACTCTATGTACAAGTTTATACATGCTATGTACAAGCATTATACATACTATATACAAGTATTATACACACTATATATAAGTTTATACAAATATTGTACATGTTATGTAATAGTTTCTACATGTAATGTATAAGCATTATCCATATTATGTATAAATTTATACCCATTATGTACAAGCATTACACATAATATGTATACGCTATATATGAGCATTGTACATATTGTATACATAAATCATACACATTATATATAAGTTTATACTAGCATTATACACTATATTCAATGTTATATACAAGTATCGTACACACTATGTATATATTTATACATGATATGTATAAGACTTATACATAATATTGATAAGTATTATGCACTATGAATAAGTTTATATACACTATGTATAATTTTATACAAGCTATATATAAGCATTGTATATGCTATATACAAGCATAATACACGGTATATAAAAGTATTATACACATTACGTATAAGTTTATACAAGCATTATACATACTATGTAGAAGTTTATATACACGATGTAAAAATAATATACACACTATGTATAAGTTTATACATGCTATGTACAAATATTTTAAATATTAGGTATAAGTTTGTACACACTATGTATAAGTATTATAAACACTATGTACAAGTTTTATATACACTATACTCAAGTTTTACATGCATTATACAAGTATTATACATAATATGTACAAGTTTATATATGATATATACAAGCATTTTACACACCATAAATAAGAATGTTACACACTATGTATAAGTTTATACATGCTATATATAGGCATTATACACACTATGTACATGGTACGTATAAATATTATACACTCTTTGTATAAGTTTATATATATTTTATACAAGCATTATACTTGAATTGTAAAAGTTTATACCTGCTACCTATAAGAATTTTACACACTATGTACTAGTTTGTACATGCTTTGTACAAGTATTATACACAATATATATAAGTTTATACACGCAATATATAAGTTTATACACACTATATATAAGTTTATATATATTATGTACAAGCATTATACACATAATGTATATATTTATAAACACTATAAACAAGTTTTTACATGCTATGCACAAGCATTATACATATTATGTATAAGTTTATACAAATATTATAGATGATAAGTACAAGTATTATACACATAATATACAAGTTTATATAAGCATTATACACACTATGTATAAGTTTATACATTCTATATACAAGCTTTATACACACTTTTTAAAGGCATTATACACACTATGTACAAGTTTATTTAAACCTTATACAAATGCTATGTACAAGCATTATACAAACTATGTATAAGTTTATACACGCTATGAATAAGGATTATACAAACTATGAATAAGTTTATGCTTATTATGTATAAATTTATAATTCTATGTATAAGGATTATGCACACCATGTATAAGTTTATAAACGTTATATACATAATTTTTACACACTATGTGCAAGTTTATACATACTATGTATAAGGCTTATACATATTTTGTATAAGTTTAAAAATGCTATATACATAATTTTTACACACTATGTGCAAGTTTATACATACTATGTACAAGCATTATACATGCTATGTATACGTATTATACACACTATGTACAAGCTTATACAAATATTGTACAAGTTATGTATAAGTTTATATATGTTATGCATAAGTATTATACATATTATGTATAAGTTTATACATATTATGTATAAAGTATTATACACACTATGTATATATTTATTCACGCTATGTACAAGCATTATTCATATTATTCATAAGTATTATACACTCTGAATATGTTTATATACACTATGTATAAGTTTATACAAGCTATATATATATATATATATATA
>NW_021319772.1:36687-45123 GCF_001605985.2 Dendrobium catenatum | reverse complement strand
ATAAATAAGAATTATTCACACTATTTATAAGTTCATATACATTATATATAAACATTATACACACTATGTATATAGTATGTATATATTTTATACACACTATATACAAGTTTATACATGTTATGTACAAGCGTTATGCATGAATTATGCAAGTTTATACATCATGTATATAAGTATTTTACACACTACGTAACAGTTTGTACTTGCTATGTATAAGTATTATACAATTTAAATATAAGTTTAGACACGCAATGTACGAGTTTATACACACTATATATAATTTTATACATGCTATGTAGAAGCATTATACACACTATGTATATGTTTGTAAACACTATATAAGCATTATAAAAACTATTTATAAATTTGTACATGTTATGTATAAGTATTATACGCACTATGTACAAGTTTGTACAAGTATTATAGATGCTATGTATAAAGTTTTTACTTACTATATAAAAGTTTATACAAGCATTATATACACTATGCACAAGTTTATATATTTTATGTACAATCATTATACACACTATTTACAAGCATTATACACACTATGTATAAGTTTATTCAAACATTATACGCATACTATTATACAGAATTTATAAAAGCTTATACATGCTATGTATAAGGATTATACAAACTATGAATAAGTTTATGGACATTATGTACATGTTTTTGCACGCTTTATATAAGGATTATATACACCATGTATAAGTTTATACATGCTATATATATAATTTTTACATTATATGTGCAAGTTTATACATGCTATGTATAAGCATTATACACATTACATATAAGTTTATAAATATTATGTATAAGAATTATTCACTTTAAGCACACACAATATACAAGCATTGCGCACACTGTATACATGAATTATACACATTATATATAAGTTTATACAAGCATTCTATACTATATTTAATGCCATATACAAGTATTATAGACACTATATACATATTTATACATGTTATATACAAGCATTATACACACTATTTATAAGTATTATACACTCTTAATAAGTTTAAATATACTATGTACATGTTTATATGAGGTATATATAAGCAATGTACATAATAAATACAAGCATTATATATGCTATATAAATGTATTATACACACTACGTATAAATTTATACAAGCATTATGCATTGTATGAATAAGTTTATACACGCTATCTATAAATAATATACACACTACGTACTTATTTATACCCGCTATATACAAGCATTATACATATTATGTATAAGTTTGAACACACTACATATAAGCATTATAAATAATATGTACAAGTTTTATATATTCTATGTACAAAGTTTTACATATAATATACAAGTATTATACATACTATTTATAAATTTATACACGATATGTACAAGCATTTTACACTCTATAAATAAGAATTATACACACTATATAAAAGTTTATAGATGCTATATATATAAGCTTTATAAACACTATGTATATGGTATGTATAAGTATTATACACACTATGTATAAGTTTTTACATGCTATATAGAAGCATTATATATGAATTATATAAGTCTATACATACTATGTACAAGCATTTTACACACTATGTACAAATTTGTATATGCTATGTACAAGTATTATACACGCTATATATAAGTTTATACACGCATTGTACAAGTTTATACACACTAGATATAATTTTATGCATGCTGTGTACAAGTATTATACATATTATGTATATGCTAGTAAACACTATATATAAGCATTATAAAAACTATGTACAATTTTGTATAAGTATTATAGATTCTATATACATGTTTTATACACACTATATACAAGTTTATACAAGTATTATACACATTATTTATAAGCAATATACACAATATATTTAAATTTATTCAAACATTATACACACACTATATACAAGCATTATACAGACTATGTATAAGTTTATACACGCTATGTATAAGGATTATACAAACTATGAACAAGTTTATGCACATAATATTCAAGTTTATACACGTTATAAATAAGGATTATACGCACCATGTGTAATTTTAAACACGTTATATACACAATTTTTATACATTATGTGTGGGTTTATGCATGTTTTGTATAAGGCTTATACATACTATGTATATGTATATAAATGCTACATACATAATTCTTACATACTATGTGCAAGTTTATACATGCTATGCATAAACATTATTCATGTTATATATAAGTTTATACATACTATGTATAAGCATTATACACATTATGTATAAGTTTATGCGCATTATGTACAAGCATTATACACACTATGTACACACTGTTTACAAACATTGCACACACTGTATACATGAATTATACATATCATATATAAGCTTAAATAAGCATTCTACACTATGTTTAATGGTATATACATATATTATACACACTATTTACATATTTAAAAATGCTATGTACAAGCATTATACACACTATTCATAAGTATTTCACACTCTAAATATGTTTTTATACGCTATGTATAAATTTATACAAGCTATATATAAGCATTGTAAATATTATAAACAATCCTTATACGTTATTAAAAATTATTATACACACAACGTATAAGTTTATACATACTATGTACAAGCATTATATATATTATGTATAAGTTTGTACACACAATATATAAGCATCATAAACACTATGTATAAGTTTTATACATATTATGTATAAGTTTTACATATAATATATAAGTATTATACACACTATGTTCAAGTTTATACATAATATGTACAAATATTTTACACACTATAAATAAGAATTATACGTAGTATGTATAAGTTTTTACACGCTATATATAAGTACTATGCACACTATATACATGGTATATTTAAGTATTATATACACTATGTACAAGTTTACACATGCTATGTACAAGCATTAAATATGAACTATACAAGTTTATACTAGCTATGTACAAGTAGTTTTCACACTTTGTACAAGTTTGTACATGCTATGTAAAAGTATTATGCACACTGTGTACAAGTTTAATCATGCAATATATAAGTTTATACATACTATATATAAGTTTATACTTGCTATATACAAGCATTATACACATTATGTATATATTTGTAAATACTATATATAAGCATTATAAAAACTATGTACAAGTTTATACATGCTATGTACAATCATTATACACACTATTTAAAAGTTTTTACATGCATTATAGATGCTATGTACAAGTATTATACATACTATGTATAAGTTTATATAAGCATTATACATACTATATATAAGTTTATATATTCTATGTACAAGCATTATACATATTATTTACAAGCATTATACACACTATATAAAAGTTAATTAAAATAATATACGTACATTATATACAAGCATTATACAAACTATGTACAAGTTTATACATGCTATGTATAAGGATAATATAAACTATGAACAAGTTTAAATATATTATGTACAAGTTTATACACGCTATGTATATGGATTATACACATAATGTATAAGTTGATACATGCTATAAATATAATTTTTACACACCATGTGCAAGTTTATACATACTATGTACAAGGCTTATACATATTATTTATACGTTTATAAATACTGTATATAATATGTGCAAGTTCATACATGTTATGTACAAGCATTTTACATACTATGTACAAGTAAAATACACATTATGTTAATGTTCATACAAATATTACACATATTATGTACAAGTTTATACATGCTATGTATAAGCATTTACATATTATGTATAAGTTTATACACGTTATGTACAAGCATTATACGTACTATGTACAGGCTATAAATGAGCTTTGCCCACACTATATACATTAATTATACACATTATATATAAGTTTATACAAACATTCTAAACTACATTCAATGCTATATATAAGTATTATACACATTATGTATATATTAATACATGCTATGTATAAGCATTATACACACTATCCATAAATATTATACACTCTGAATAAGTTTATATGTACTATGTACAAGTTTATACAAGCTATATATAAGTATTGTACATTCTATATACAAGTATTATACATGTTATATATAAGTATTATTCACACTACGTATAAGTTTATAAAAATTATGTATACTATATAGAAGTTTATAAACGCTATCTATAAATAATAAACTCACAATGTACAACTTTCTACATGTTATATACAAGCATTATACATATTATGTATAAGTTTATACACACTATGTATAAACATTATAAATACTAAGTATAAATTTTATACACACTATGTAAAAGATTTACATGCAATATACAAGTATTATACACATTATGAATAAGTTTATATATGATATGTACAAGCATTTTACACACTAAAAATAAGAATTATACACACTATGTATAAGTTTATACACGCTATATATAAGCATTATACATACTATATATATAGTATGTATAAGTATTATACACACTATGTACAAGTTTATACATGCTATGTACAAGCATTATACATGAATTATACAAGTTTATATACACTATTTATAAGCATTTTATACACTATATAAATGTTTGCACATGCTATGTACAAGTATTATACATACTATGTACAAGTTTATACATGTAATGTATAAGTTTATACATACTATATACATGTTTATACATGTTATGTACAAGCATTATACATATTATATATAAGCATTATAAAAAAATATGTACAAGTTTGTACATGCTATGTATAAGTTTTTGTACATGTTATGTACAAGTATTATATATACTATGTACAAGTTTATACAAGTATTATAGATGCTATGTACAAATATTATACACACTTTTTACAAGTTTAAACAAATATTATACACACTATGTATAAATTTTTTCAAACATTTTACACACGCTATGGTCAAGCATTATATAGACAATGTACAAGTTTATACACGCTATGTAAAAGGATTATACAAACAATGAATAAGTTTATGCACATTATATATAAGTTTATACACGCTATGTATAAGGATTATACTCATAATGTTTAAGTTTCTATACGCTATATACATAACTTTTACACACTAAATGCAAGTTTATACATTCTATGTATAAGCCTTATATATACTATGTAAAGCTCATAAATGCTATATACAAAATTTTTACACAAAGGGTGAAAGTTTATATGTGCTATGTAAAAGTATTATACATGCTATGTAGAACTATTATAGACACTATATACAAGTTTGTACAAACATTATACATGCTATGCACAAGTTCATGCATGCTATGTGTAGGCATTATACACTTTATATAAAAGTTTATACACGTTATATACAAGCAATATACACATTATGTACACGCTATATACAAGCATTTCACACACTATATACATGAATCATACACAATATATATTAGTTTATACAAGTATTCTAAACTACATTCACTGCTATATATAAGTATTATACACACTATGTACATATTTATACACGCTATGTACAAATATTATACATACTATTCATACGTATTATATACTCTGAATAAGTTTATATACACTATGTACAAGTTTATACAAGCTATACAAAAGCATTATACACGCTATATACAAACATTATACACATTATATAAAAGTATTATACACTTTTCGTATAAGTTTATATAAGCAATATGCATAATATATTCTATACACTATATATAAGTTTATACATACAATGTACAAGTTTATACACGTAATGTACAAGTTTATACACACTATATATTAGTTTATATATGTTATGTATAAAAATTATACACACTATATATATGTTTATAAACACTAAATATAAACATTATAAAAATAATATATAAGTTTGTACATGCAATGTACAAGCATTGTACACACTAAGTATAAGTTTATAAAACTAATATAAATGCTATGTACAAGCATTATACACACTATGTATAAGTTTATATAAGACTTATACACACATTGTACAAGTTTATACATTCTATGTACAAGCACTATACACACTATTTACAAGTATTATACATACTATATACAAGTTTATTCAAACATTATACACACGTTATGTACAAGCATTATACAAACTATGTATAAGTATATACATGCTATGTATATGGATTATATAAACTATGAATAAGTTTATGCACATTATGTACAAGTTTATACACGCTATGTATAAGGATTATACACACCATGTATAAGTTTATGCATGCTATATATATAATTTTTACATACTATGTACAGGTTTATACATACTATGTATAAGGCTTATAAATATTATGTATAAGTTTATAAATGTTATATATATATAATTTTTACACTCTATGTACAAGTTTATACATGCTATGTACAAGTATTATACAGGCTATATATAAGTATTATACACATTATGTATAAGTTTACATAAATATTGTACATGTTATGTAATAGTTTTTACATGTAATGTATAAGCATTATACACATTATGTATAAACTTATACCCGTTATGTACAAGCATTACACACAATATGTACACGCTATATATGAGCATTGAACATATTGTATACAAGAATTATACACATTATAAATAAGTTTATACAAGCATTATACACTATATTCAATATTATATACAAGTATCGTACACTACATTTATATATTTATACATGATATGTATAAGAATTATACACAATATTCGTAAGTATTATGCACTATGAATAAGTTTATATACACTATGTACAATTTCATACAAGCTATATATAAGCATTGTATATGCTATATACAAGCATAATACACGGTATATAATAATATTATACACACTACGTATAAGTTTATACAAGCATTATACATACTATGTAGAAGTTTATATACGCTATCTATAAATAATATACACACTATGTATAAGTTTATACATGCTATGTACAAATATTATAAATATTAGGTATAAGTTTGTACACACTATGTATAAGTATTATAAACACTATGTACAAGTTTTATATACACTATGCTCAAGTTTTACATATAATATACAAGTATTATACATACTATGTACAAGTTCGTACATGATGTATACAAGCATTTTACACACCCTAAATAAGAATTATACACACTATGTATAAGTTTATACATGCTATATATAGGCATTATACACATAATGTACATGGTATGTATAAGTATTATACACTCTTTGTATAAGTTTATGCATACTTTGTACAAGCATTATACATGAATTGTATAAGTTTATACATGCTACCTATAAGAATTTTACAAACTCTATACTAATTTGTACATGCTTTGTACAAGTATTATAAACAATATATTTAACTTTATACACGCAATGTATAAGTTTATACACACTATATACAAGTTTATATATATTATGTATAAGCATTATACACATAATGTATATATTTATAAAAACTATATACAAGTCTTTACATGCTATGTACAAGCATTATACACATTATGTACAAGTTTATATAAGTATTATACAAACTATGTATAAGTTTATACATTCTATATATAAACTTTATACACACTATTTAAAGGCATTATACACACTATGTACAAGTTTATTTAAACCTTATACAAATGCTATGTACAAGTATTATACAAACTATGTATAAGTTTATACACGCTATGAATAAGGATTATATAAACTATGAATAAGTTTATGCATATTATGTATAAATTTATACTTTTATGTATAAGGATTATGCACACCATGTATAAGTTTATAAATGCTATATACATAATTTTTACACACTATGTGCAAGTTTATACATGTTATGTATAAGGCTTATACATATTATATATAAGTTTAAAAATGCTATATACATAATTTTTACACACTATGTATAAGTTTATACATACTATATACAAGCATTATACATACTATGTATAAGTATTATACACACTATGTAAAAGCTTATACAAATATTATACAAGTTATGTATAAGTTTATATATGCTATGCATAAGTATTATACATATTATGTATAAGTTTATACATATTATGTAGAAAGTATTATACACACTATATTCACCCTATATACGAGCATTATACACAATGTATATATAAATTATACAAATTATACATAAGTTTATACAAATATTCTACAAGTATTATACACACTATGTACATATTTATTCATGCTATATACAAGTATTATACACACTATGTACATATTTATTCACGCTATATACAAGTATTATTCGTATTATTCATAAGTATTATACACTCTGAATATGTTTATATACACTATGTACAAGTTTATACAAGCTATATATAAATATTGTACATGCTATATACAAGCATTTTATACATTATATAAAAGTATTATATACACTACGAATAAGTTTATTCATGTGTTATGCATAATATATAGATGTTTATACAAGCTATCTATAAATAATATACACAATATGTATAAGTTTATACACGTACTGTACAATAATTATACATATTATGTATATGTTTGTACACACTATGTATAAGCTTTATAAAGACTATGTACAAGTTTTATACAC
>NW_021319772.1:33108-36587 GCF_001605985.2 Dendrobium catenatum | reverse complement strand
TATCGACGCGGCCAAAACTGGCGTATGAATTTCCGTCAAAAAGTCTGACGGAAACGTATGATTCCGTCAGATTTTTTATGTTTTCCGGTGGATTGTGACCGCCGGTAATAACGGGTTTTCCTGTAGTGAATGTATAAACTTGTTATACGTTATGTACATGTATTATACACACTATGTACACGCTATATATGAGCATTGCACATACTATATATATATATATTAATTAAACACATTATACATAAGTTTATACAAGAATTTTACAGTATGTTCAATGCTATATAAAAGTATTATACACACTATGTTCATAGTTATACACGCCACGTACAAGCATTATACATACTGTTCATAAGTATTATACTCTCTAAATAAGTTTATATACACTATGCATAAATTTATACAATTTATATATAAGCATTGTACATACTATATACAAGCATTATACGTGCAATACAATGATATTATACACACTACATATAAGTTTATAGAAGCATTATGCATTCTATATCAAAGTTTATACACGCTATATATAAATAATATACACACTATACACAAGTTTATATACGCTATGTACAAGAATTATACAAACTATGTATATGTTTAAAAATCATATATATAAATATTATAAAAATCATGTACAAGTTTGCACATGCTATGTTCAAACATTATACACTCTATGTCATAGTTTGTACAAGTATTATAGAAGCTATGTACAAGCATTATACATACTATGTACAAGTTTGTACAAGTATTATACATATTATGTAGAAATTTATATATTCTATGTACAAGCATTATACACACTATTTACAACTATTATACACATTATATAAAAGTTTATTCAAACAATATACACACGTTATGTACAAATATTATACGAGCTACGTATAAATTTATACATGCAATGTATAAGGATTATACAAACTATGAATAAGTTTATACACATTATGTATATGTTTATACATGCTATGTATAAGTTTATCCAGGCTATAGACAAAATTTTTACACATTATATGCAAGTTTATATATGTTATATATAAGACTTATACATATTATGTATAAGTTTATAAATGCTATATACATAATTTTTACGCACTATGTGCAAGTTTATACATGCTATGTAAAGGAATTATACATGCTATGTAAAAGTATTGCACACATTATTTAGTAGTTTATACATGTTATGTACAAGCATTATACACACTATATATAATTTATATACGAGCAATGCACACATTATATACATATATTATAAAAATTATATATAAGTTTGCACAAGCATTCTACATTACGTTCAATGCTATATACAAGTATTACACACACTATGTATATATTTATACACACTATGTACAAGCATTATACACACATTCATAAGTATTACACACTTTGAAAAAGTTTATATACACTATGTACACATTTATACAAGCTATATATAAGCATTATACATGCTATATAAAAGCATTATACACACAATGTATAAGTTTATACATTATTTGTACAAGCATTATACATTCTATTAGCAAGCATTATACACAATATTTACAAGTTTATTCAAACATTATAAACACGTTATTTATAAGCATTAAACACAATATGTACAATTTCATGCATGATATGTATATGGATTTTATAAATTATGAACAAGTTTATGCAAATTATTTACAAGTTTATATATGCTATGTATACGTATTCTACACACCATGTATAAGTTTATATATGCTATATACATAATTTTTACAGAATAAGTTCAAGTTTATACATACTATGTATAAGTTTTATACATATTATGTATAAATTTATAAATGCTATATATATAATTTTTACATACTATGTGCAAGTTTATACATGCTATGTACAAGCATTATACATATTATGTATAAGTATTCTACATACTATGTACAAGTTTATAAATGCTATATATAAGCATTTTACACGCTATGTACATGCATTATACATGCTATATACAAGTATTATACACACATTGTTCACACTATATATGAGCATTGCACACATTGTATACTTGAATTATACATATTATATTTAAATTTATACAAGCATTCTAAACTACGTTCAATACTATGTACAAGTATTATACACACTATATACATATTTATACACGCTATGTACAAGCATTATACACACTATTCATAAGCATTATACACTCTGAATAAATTCATATATATTATGTACCAGTTTAAATAAGCTATATATAAGCATTGCATATACTATATACAAGCTTTATACATGCTACATAAAAGTATTATACACAATATGTGTAAGTTTATACAAGCAATATGCATACTATATAGAAGATTATACACGTTATCTATAAAAAATATACGCACTATGTACAAGTTTATACATGATATGTACAAGCATTATACATATTATGTATAAGTTTGCACACACCATGTATAAGCGTTATAAACACTATGCATAAGTTTTATACATACTATGTACATGTTTTACATGCAATAAACAAGTATTATGCTCACTATATACAAGTTTATACATGATCTGTACAAGCATTTTACACACTATAAATAAGAATTATACTCAGCACGTATAAGTTTATACATGCTATATATAAGCATTGCACAGATTATGTATATGGTATGTATAAGTATTGTACACATAATGTACAAGTTTATATATTCTATGTAAAAGCATTATACATAAATTATGCAATTTTATACAAGCTATGTACAAGCATTTTACACATTAGGTACAAGTTTGTACATGATGAGTACAAGTATTATACATACAATGTACAAATTTATACATGCAATGTACAACTTTATGCACATTATATATAAGTTTATACATGTTATGTAAAAGCATTATACACACTATGTATATGTTTGTAAACACTATATATAAGAATTATGAAAACTATGAACAAGTTTGTACATGCTATATACAAGCATTATACACAATATGTATAAGTTTTTATATGTATTATATATTATATTTACAAGCATTATACACACTATATATAAGTTTATATAAGTATTATACACACTATGTACAAGTTTATACATTATATCTACAAGCATTATGTAAACTATTTACAAGCATTATACACACTGTGTATAAGTTTATTCAAATATTATACACACGCTATATGCAAGCATTATTCAGACTATGTACAAGTTTATAAATGCTATGTGTAAGGATTATACAAACTATAATTATATTTATACATATTTTGTACAAGTTTATACATGCTTTGTATAAAGATTATATATATAATGTATAAGTTTATACACGCTATATATATAATTTTGACACATTATGTGCAAGTTTATACATGCTATGTATAAGGATTATACGTACTATGTATAAGTTTATAAATGCTATATACATAATATTTACATACTATATGCAAATTTATATACGCTATGGACAAGCATTATACATGCTATGTACAAGTATTATACACACTATGTATAAGTTTTTACAAACATTATACATGTTATGTA
>NW_021319772.1:28847-32946 GCF_001605985.2 Dendrobium catenatum | reverse complement strand
ACATGCTATATACAAGCTTTATACATGCTATATAAAAGTATTATATACACTATGTATAAGTTTATACAAGTATTATGAATACTATATAGAAGTTTATACATACTATTTATAAATAATATACGCACTATGTATAAGTTTATATATGATATGTACAAGCATTATAAATATTATGTATTAGTTTGCACACACTATATATAAGCATTATAAACAATATGTATATGTTTTAAACACACTAAGTATAAGTTTTACATGCAATATACAAGTATTATACACATTATATATAAGTTTATACACGATATGTATAAGCATTTTACAGTCTATAAATAAGAATTATACACACTATGTATAAGTTTATTCATTCTATATATAAGCATTATACACATTATGTATATGGTATGTATAAGTATTATAGATAAAATGAACAAATTTATACATGCTATGTACAAGCATTATACATGAATTATATAATTTTATACATGCTATATACAAGTATTTTACACACTATGTATAAATTTTTACATACTATGCATAATTATTATATATACTTCATACAAGTTTGTACACGTAATGTATAAGTTTATACACAATGTATATAAGTTTATACATGCTATGTACAAGCATTATACACACTATACATATATTTGTAAACAATATATATAAGCATACTAAAAATTATGTTCAAGTTTGTACATACTATGTACAAGTTTATAGAAGTATTATAGATGCAACGTACAAGCATTATACACACTTTGTATAAGTTTATACAAGCATTATACACACTACATAAAAGTTTATATATTCTATGTAAAAGCATTATAGACAGTTTTTACAAGAAATATATACCTTATGTACATGTTTGTACATGATGAGTATAAATATTATACACACTATGTAAAAATTTATACATGAAATATAAAAGTTTATACTTTATACATATTATGTACAAGCATTATACACACTATATATATGTTTATAAATAATATATATAAGCATTATAAAAACTATGTACAAGTTTGTACATGCTATATACAAGCATTAAACAAACTATATACAAGTTTATAAAGTATTATAGATGCTATGCACAAGCATTATACACAGTATATACAAGTTTGTATAAGTATTATATACACAATGTACTAGTTTATACTTTATATTTACAAGCACTATACACATTATTTACAATCATTATTTACACTATGTACAAATTTATTCAAACATTATACACACGCTATATACAAACATTATACAGACTATGTACAAATTTGTACACTCTACGTATAAGAATTATATAAACTATGAACAAGTTTATGCATATTATGTACAAGTTTATACAAGCTATATATAAGGATTATACACACAATTTTTATGTTTATACATGCTATATACATAATTTTTACACACTATGAGCAAGTTTGTACATGCTATGCATAAGGCTTATACATACTATGTATAAGTTTATAAATACTATATACATAACTTTTACACACTATGTGCAAGTTTATACATGCTATGTATAAACATTATACATGCTATATACAAGTGTTATACATACTATTTACAATTTTATACAAACATATTATATGTTATGTACAAGTTTATACATTCTATGTTTATGTATTATACAAATTATGTATAAGTTTATACACGTTATGTACAAGCATTATACACAATATATACACACTATATTTGAGCACTACACACACTTATACATGAATTATACACATTATATATAAGTTTATACAAGCATTCTTCATTATGTTCTATGTTATATACAAGTATTATACACATTATGTGCATATTTATACACGTTATGTAGAAATATTATAAACACTATTCATAAGTATTATAGACTCTAAAAAAGTTTGTATATACTATATACAAATTTATACAAGCTATATATAAGCACTGTATATACTATACACATGCATTATACATACTATATAAAAATATTATACACACTATATATAAGTTTATACAAGTATTATGCATACTATATAAAAGTTTATACACGCTATCTATTAATAATATAAACATTATGTATAAGTTTATACATGCTATGTATAAACATTATACATATTATATATAAGTTTGTATACACTATGTATAAGCTTTATAAACACTATGTATAAGTTTTACAAACACTTTGTACAAGTTTTTAATGTAATATATAAGTATTATACACAATATATACAAGTTCATACACGATACGTACAAGCTTTTTACACACTATAAATAAGAATTATATACACTATATACAAGTTTATATATGCTATATATAAATATTATACCCACTATGTACATGGTATGTATATGTATTATGTACACTATGTATAAGTTTATACATACTACTTACAAGCATTATACATGAATTATACAACTTTATACCCGCTATGTACAAGCATTTTACACACTATGTACAAGTTTGTACAAGTATTATACACACTTTGTACAAGTTTATACACATAATATATATATTTATACATACTATATACAAGTTTATACATGCTATGTATAAGCATTATACACACTATTTATATGTTTGTAAACACTATATATAAGCATTATAAAAACTATGTACAAGTTTGTACACGCTATGTACAAGTACTATACACACTACTTACAAGTTTATACAATTATTATAGATGTTATGTACAAGCATAATACACATAATGTGCAACTTTATACAAGTATTATACACACTACATACAAGTTTTTATATTCTATGTGTAACTTTATACAAGTATTATAAGGCTTATACATACTATGTATAAGTTTATTCAAATATTATACATATGCTATGTATAAGCATTATAAAGACTATTTATAAGTTTATACATGCTATATATAAAAATTGTAATAACTATAATCAAGTTTATGCATATTTTATACAAGTTTATACAAGCTATATATAAGGAATATATATACCATGTATAAGTTTATACATGCTTTATATAAAAATAATAATAACTATAATCAAGTTTATGCATATTTTATACAAGTTTATACAAGCTATATATAAGGAATTTATATACCATGTATAAGTTTATACACGCTATATACTCAATTTTTACACACTATGTGCAAATTTATATATGCTTTGTGTAAGTCTTATATATTCTATGTATAAGTTTATAAACGCTATAAACATAATTTTTACACACTATGTGTAAGTTTATACACGCTATGTACAAGTATTATACACATTATGTATAAGTTTATACAAATATTATATATAAGTTTATAAATGCTATGTACAAGCATTATACATATTATGTTTAAGTTTATACATATTATGTACAAGCATTATACATACTATGTACATGCCATATACGAGCATTGCATACACTGTATACATAAATTATACACGTTATATATAAGTTTATACAAGTAATCTACACTATGTTCAATAATATATACATGTATTATACACACTATATACATATTTATACACACTATGTACATATTTATAAACACTATATACAACCATTATACACACTATTCATAAGTATTATACACTATGTACCAGTTTAGACAAGCTATATATAAGTATTATACATGATATATACAAGCTTTATACACGCTATATAAAAGTATTATATATACAAGCATTATGCATACTATGTAGAAGTTTATACATGCTATCTATAAATAATATACACACTATGTACAAGTTTATACACGCTATGTCCAAGCATTATATATATTATGTATAAGTTTGTACACACTATGTATAAGAATTATAAACACTATGTATTAGTTTTATAAACACTATGTACAAATTTTACATACAATATACAAGTATTATACACACAATGTACAAGTTTATATATGATATGTACAAGCATTTTACACACTATAAATAAAAATTATACACACTATATAGAAGTTTATACACGCTATATATAAGAATTTTACATATTATATTCATGATATGTATAAGTATTATACACACTATGTACAAGTTTATACATATTATGTATAAGCATTATACATGAATTATATAAGTTTATACACGCTATGTATAAATATTTTATACACTATGTACAAGTTTGTACATGCTATGCACAAGTATTATACACACTATGTATAAGTTTATACA